>NC_086286.1:10317067-10322674 GCF_963924245.1 Chroicocephalus ridibundus | reverse complement strand
TGCATTCAGGACACTGAGCTTGAGGCAGTGCCCAGCCCTGCCCGCTGATTGTGCCCACGCAGGGGGTTATTCCCCACATGATGCTCTGTTCCCTGGCTGGAAGTGCGGTTTGCCGCTCTCCTGGGGGTCCATCGAGGTGATCAGTATGGGCTCCCAGCCAGGTGGACTTGGAATGCCTCCTGCTTTTCAGTATCAACAGCCAAAAGCAGATTTTTCCACCTATTTCCCAGCAGTTACCAACAGAGCTGCTCAGCTGCATAGATACTCAATGTTCAAAACAACCTCATTACCAAATCAAGCAGTTTCATATCTCTTGCAGATAAAACCCAAGCTGCTCTCACGTTTATCTTGTTTGTGGACCTTTGCTCGCTTGGGCAGTGCAGGTGGGTGCTTCTCCTGGCTGTGTCCTGGTCCTGCTCCTGCTCCTCTGCACCCAAAATCCTCTGCACCCAAAATCCTTTGAGCCTCCTCCAGCAAGAGGGTGCAGGGGGGCTGCCAGGTTTTGCAGGAGCACGAGGTGCTCAGCTTGCAGCATGCAAGGGGAAGACCAGGAGATGGTGACAAGTAAAAGGGTCTGCACCACCTCCATTAGCAGGACATCTCTGGGCAAAACAGCAACAGCCATTGGTGCTGACACAGTGGCTCCGTGCTGTGAGCTGCTGGTGGCACTGGCTGAGGTTCCTTTGCTGTCCCTAGACTTCTCTGGTGGGATCCCCGTGTCTTGGCCGTTCCTCCCTGTGCTGGCTGGCTTGGGTGGGACATTTGCAGGTGCTATGTGAGGTCTCTGCCGGGTGGGAGGGAGCTGGTGCAGTGTGATATTAGCAGCTCTAACGATAATGGGTAACATATGCTGCTGGAGGTCAAATAAGGACACCCGTCCCTGCTTTTGGGCTGAAGTCCTCTCCAGCTGGGGTGTTCGGGGACAGGATACACCCTGCAGGGGAAGACTGAGCTACGTTACTGGTGCTGGGCTCTTTGGGCTTGCTGAGCAGTTTTCATGCTGTGCTTTAGCGGGTGGCTGCCTAACCCTGCGTGCAGTGATGCGCTCAGCACTGCGGCCAACCGGGCTGCAAAACGCGTCTGCTTGCATGCTGATGTACGCTCCCCAGCGATGTCCACCCTCTCCCGCAGGACAGCCCCCAGCTTGCAGTGGGATTGCTCTGGGTTTTGTCCCCTCTGTCTGGAGGGGACAAAGCTGTCTGGAGAAAGCGGCGATGGTCACGGCCCAGCAGCAAGAGTTCACCTCCATCCCTTGTGCTTGGCCCCTGTGTGTTTAAACCCAGACGTTTCAAATGTTGTCTCTCTCTCTTCTGTTCCATTTTAATATGCCCACTGATTATCTTTGGCTGACTAATAAATCACATCTTGCTACAAAGACAACAATAGCTTAAGAAAAAAAATAAAAAAAAGGGTAACTCTTAAAGAGTTTCCAGTCTCCAAAAGCAACCTGTGCTGCAGACTCAGGAAGGAACGGAGTAACCAGAGGGCTCTGGTTGCTGTCCCCGAGGGGCTGCCGGCCGCCCGGCTGCGATAGCTGGGGAAGCCAGTGGCATCCCGTGGGGAGCAGGCTGAGCCTGGGGATGCACCCAGGGCTGCCGGCCCTCGGGGTCTGAGCTCTGCTCCGCGCAGGCTTTGCCCGTGTCTGCCGGTCTATGGGAGGTGTTCCAGGGCCGTCAGCTGAGTGTGTCAAACCATGCTGAATACCAGTAATTTATGAGTGTGCAGGGATTTTACATTGGTTTAGGTCATATATGGGACACTCTTCCAAGCTCTTGTTTCTACAAGTGGAAGGGTTGGACCACAGCCAGAATATTAGGATCTCAGAAACGACCTGGGAGCAGCAGCGGGACCGTTAAGAAAACTAAAAAGCTACTACTCTGAAAGCCATAATAAAGCTGCCCAGCCTGGCAGAGCTCCTTATCGGCACAGATTTGTTTACACGCAAGTCTGCGCAAAAGAAAAGGCTCCTCAGATGCTTACGGGAACAGGACATGAGCAGGCATTTGTCCTGGGAAGCCTCCTAGGGCTTGGGACTCACCTCCGGGAAGCAGAAGCAGTGGGAGCAGCGGGCTCCTTGCAAGGAAATACTCACACCGAGGGATGTTTTAGCCTCTTAACTTGTTGCTGTAACTTGTTGTTAGAGTTCTTTTTTATAACTCCTTTATTTTTTCCTCATGTGCAAAAGCTTGACGCGGTGCCTTGCAAACGCCGAAAGTGCTGACTAGTTTGTATTGGGTGGTCTGGGGCTGTGCATCGATGGGCTGTATGAAACGCAGCGTCGTAATAACCTCTCGCCACATCTTCCTCGCAGATGGAGTGCATTTAAGAAAACAAGAGAATTAAATTAGATGTTGTCTCTTAGCGCTGGCATGTGGAAGGATCTCTCCTCCCACTGACGTGCTGGAAGGGCAAGCAATATTATACAACAAATACTTCTGGGGGAGTTAACGCTGTAGTAAGGGGGAAGGTGAGGAAGAGGACAGGCTTAAAAAAACAAAAACACAACCACCCCTCTTTTTTAATTTCAGAGGAAATTTAGGGATATTACTGTTGGAATCCCACCAGGACACCTGGCCTAGCACCCACCCCCTCTGGCTGCAAAAATAAACCGTGGGATTTCTACGGCCAAATGATCCGCCCCATCCTGTTAAGTTCGGTCTGGGATTTTGAGCTCGGAGAAATCGGAGTGGTAATTTGCCTGCCGATGACCGGCAATCTGAAGCGGTATTTTTTGCGGCGGCAGCAGTGTAAGAGCCTGCACTAGGGTGCTGTGCTGCAAAAAAAGCCTTGGCTCTGCTGAATACCCTGGTCCTGAATCTCATCATATATCCTGGTTGCCTGCTTCACGGGGCAAGCCGTTAGATAATTTGGCAATGCGGGAAGGGTTGTGCTCTTCAGAATCCTCAGGGCCGTCCCTGAAGCGGTGGCTGGGGAACTGCAATACGCCTTCCCAACCAGGGGGTTGCCTAAGTAAAGGAAAAATCGGGCTATTTCATCTGCTCTTGCAATTACTGGCCCTGAAATACAAACTGGCAAAAGATAATTGCTAATGGCCAAGAGCACGGGAAAGTTTTGCACGTTTTTTTCCCCCAAAAGTTGTGTGTGTGTCTGTTCTTTGTGGGGGGAGAGATGGCTGCAAGGGCAAAACATGTTGAGAAAACATTTTTAGCATACTCTAGTGCTTTTTTTTTTTTTTGGGGGGGGGGCATAGCTTGGGATTCTCCCCTGTCAATAGTAAATGCTGGAAGGGATTTCCATTTTAGCTCGTTCCACTTGGTGACTGCGTTTTTTCCCCAGTGCAGATGAGTAAAGGTTATTAAATACTCACAGCAAGGACTGCGAAGTACTGATATGGATACTGGAAATTCAGACACGTGCCCACTCTTCAGAGCCCGGCAGCAATCCTTGGGCAACAGTGGGCCTGATGGTTCAGAAAAAAGTAAGTAAAAACTTAAGGGGAAGAAAAAAAAACAAAACAAAACAAAACAAAACCCCAAACCAACCGCTCTAAACCCACAAAGCACCCTAAGCAGAAGTGAGATAAACGTGCCCACGCTGAGGACACCAGTTCCTGGGTGACGCAGAGCCCAAGGGCAGGACCGTGGGCTGAGCATCCCTGCTCCCTCCACAGAGGTTCCTTCACTAGCCCCGGTTTTGGCCTGTGTTTTCCTCTCTAGGCAGCTGCTTTAGCCTGTCCGGCTCCTCTCGCGCGGAGCGGGAGCACAGCGTAAATGCCTGTAACGCCGCTGCTCCTGCTCCCCGCATCACACCGCGGAACAAAGTCGGGGCATTTGGTGGCGGTGACACTTCAACGGCGTTATGTTGCGTTTCAAAACACGTGGCAAAGCATCGCTTTGCTTAGAAAACACTGGGGGCTCCTGCGCTTGCTTTGGTCCCCCAAGTGCCTCAGGGCTGGGCGTGGGGAGAAATGGTTTCACTAATGTGGTTTTTTTCTGAAGTTTCTGCTTCTCTTCCCACCCCACCCCCCCAAACGCTCCCCTTGAAATTGTAAAACTTCAGCAGAACTGAAGGCTGCAGGCTCAGAGCTTGAGGTTTTCCTCAGTAAACAGATGCTGCTTTCAAAGCTGTTATTCTCCAGTATGTTGAGGAAAATATTGCACAAGGGCAATATTGTACGAGTATGGGAGGGGAAGAGACAAGCGGGGATGTGCCCGAGCTGTTGACCGTACTGAGGTCTAAAAAAAGAGCTTACTGTGCGCCCGTAGCTTCCCTGCACCTCCTGTTCCCGCCTGCAAAAACCGGTACCTTAATTCATTGCGGCCTCAGAAGTGCTGTAAAGATGAATAATACGCATTGACGGGGAGCTACAGCAGTGACGCTGGCTGTGCTCCTGCAGAGTGTGGCATCATGGACGTGGGGCAGCATCTTCTCGAATAACGCTGCCTAAAACCCCAGGGGATCAGGTGCTACCCTCATCAGTTCTCGTTATTGCTGGACTATAATGGCATATTTCATTGCAAATGGCTTTTTCCAGCGCAGATTTGACACCTCTCCTGGGCTGGTGGATGTCCAGCGCCGACCATCCAGAGCCAGGCTCGCCAATGGCTGCAGGGAGCCCACGGAGACAAGCCGAGCGGGAGGGTGGACATGGGCAGGTGAGCAAGTCGCTGCCTGTCTCAATATTGAATCAGTGCGAAAAGAAAGTATTGCACCGTTTCTCTCGGGTGATGTGTGAGGGCTTGTTTCCCTCTATGGTTCGTAAGCTTTCTTTCCCACGGAAAAAAGGTTGTCCTTATTATCATGGGAACAGCAAGCCGTGGGAAACGTCTTTGACCTGAAGCCAGGTTTAGGTGGAGATGCCATTAGCTTCAGCTTTTAGTTTTGCTCATGGAATAGGAACGGAAATAAATTGGTCTCTGTTAGGGCTGCGAATGAGACGCGAGACGAGCCAAGGGGAGCGTGTTATAGGGCTGGCTGTCCTCGCCTTCCAGGGCCGCGCAGAGCCGCAGCTGAGCGAGGACTGTTGCACGCTGCCACCTCGGTGCCCTGTTTTTGCTAAAACCGGGAGTAGGGGGGTCCAAGGTGATGGCCCATACTCTGTGTTCTCCCCCTTTGGCGCCAGAGGGGGGAATCCAAAGGAAGCACCATCATCCCTTGCACTCGCAGATCCGGCCTCCACTACGCATGATCCCACCAGTGGGGACAGTCAGGTCCGGAAAGGGCAGTGGCATCCAGGGTGGAGGTTTTGGGGGCTCATGGTGACTTCTGTAGGCTCGCGTTGACTCTAGGGCAGTCACGTATGTGCATAAATGAAGGTGTCTTCAAATGTCTGTGGCTTCCTTTCTGGAGCAGAGCCACAGGAGTGGTGGGCTTTTTTTATTAAATATTAATTTCCTCCCTTTATAGACTGTTTACTCGTAAAGCACAATTTCCTGTCTGCTTTCCCTCGCCCTCCCGTTAGACTTGCTGTGTTTGTGGCTTTTCCCCGAACTTCCTGGCTGAGGTTTGCCACCCGGTAGCCCCAAGTGCGAAACGCGTGGATGGGAAAGAATTCAGGTGGCACAAACTGGCTTGAGTGGGGCATCGGCTCGCTCTGGCTTTGCACCCGAAACACCAACACCTTGCCGCTGAGCGAAGCGTGTAATT